>NC_091187.1:34279084-34299084 GCF_040958095.1 Procambarus clarkii
TGAGTATGGGGTGCACAAACTACTGATAACAAGATGAGTATGGGTTACACAATAAATTATAGGTCACAGGATGGGTATGTGGTTGAACAAACTACTGGTAACAGGATGAGTATGGGATGCACAATAAATTACCGCACAGAGGATGAGTATAGGGTGCACGTAAATAGGACTCACAGGATGAGTATGGGCTGCACATTCACAGGATGAGTCTATGATATTCGTGCTCTATATTAAGATAACTAAAATACACCTCTGTTTCCAAAATACTTTAATGACCAATATTTGCAAATATATTTTATGTTTCCTATTTTCTGATAATATAAAACATATCATATATATATATATATATATATATATATATATATATATATATATATATATATATATATATATATATATATATATATATATATATATATATATATATATATATGTATATATATATATATATATATATATATATATATATATATATATATATATATATATATATATATATATATATATATATATATATATATATATATATATATATATATATATATATATATCCACATATAATGTAATGTGTGTAAACGACAGCCGCGTCAAACAGCCTGGTAGACCAAACAACCAACCGGAGGAGGCCTGTGGTCCTCGGGGGTAATTAGCTTTGGGCAATTACATGGACCCCTTGGGAGACATGATGACTAAGGGGTGTACAGTAACCTATGCCTCAGGATGAGTATAGGGTGCACAATAAACTAAGACTCACAGTATGAGTATGCGGTTCAAAATACACTGAGACTCACAGGATAAGTATGGAGTGCAGAATAAACTATAACTAGCACGATGAGTCTGTGGTATTCATGCTCTATATTAGGTAAACTAGAATACATCTCTGTTTTCAAAATATATAATTTAATAAAACAAAATTGGAAACATATTGTATGTTTCAGAATTTATGATGATATAGAATATATATTAAAGTTTATAATAAAGGTAAAAGTGGCTGTACTTGTGGATGACAATCCTCAGCTTGGCGCCTTCTTTTGATAATTACTTGCTTGTGGCTGACATATATAATCTGACTGTTTCAACCATAATTCAACTAGACATCGATCGTCATAATTAATATACAAACCGTATATATCTTTACTTCTGTTTTGTGTATTAAGGTGACTTAAATTTTATAAGTTAAGCAGACGAGGAGTCACAATAACGTGGCTGAAATATGTTGACCAAACCACACACATTAGAAAGTGAAGGGATGACGACGTTTCTGTCCGTCCTGGACCAATATTAAGTCGATTAAGTTCACAATCGACTTTAGAATGGCCCAAGACGGACCGAAACGTCGTCGTCCCTTCACTTTCTAGTGTGTGGTTTGGTCAACTTTATAATTAATTTTTTTCTGTATATGATGATAGTGTACAATTAGGGTATCATTGCAACTTTATGGGAAATGGTTAAATCATAAATATATCTTGGGTCTTATACTTATATTGTTAAATATACAATATCTTATTATATATTTTGTGTGTAAATCACGAAAATTAACACGTAATGAAAAATGTGACAGTGTCAGACCACGGAGGAAGAATTGAAACAGGAATTTCCTTAAGTACTTTCGAATATTAATACATCTTCAGAAGGAATGGTTCGTTCTGAAGATGTATTAATATAAGAAAGTACTAAAGGAAATTCCTGTTTCAATTCTTCCTCCGTGGTCTAACACTGTCTTATTATATATTGTATATACTGAATTATATATACGAAGCTTATATAATATATACTGAAATATTGTTACATTTAACGTATGAAACAAAGTTTATAACTGTATTTTTAATAAAACATTAATGTTTATCAACGTATCTCTGTGAATTACATAATTTATCAGTATTGTACAGCCTGTGATCTCCACCTGGCTGGCCACTGATACCTAAGTAGCTTTCATGTGTCCGGACACCGGCGATAGGATTGTATTATTTAACTTTAGAGAGAGAAATATTTCTTGAAATGTTGTCACATTAACGTCTACATCTTCCTTCCTTCTGACATAGATTTTAAGGTTAATTAGCATATAGGGAAATAAATTACACAATTTATAGGCTGGTGTGAAGGGCTTCACACTCTTAGAGCAAGCCATCAAGTAACTGTACAGTATCAAGTAGCTATACAAATGCATATATCTTAGCTTTCACTTCAGTTATATTTATGACAAGTATTTAAAGTGTAGCTTATATTTCTGCCTTTCTGTTGACATAGAAAACTTTCGTTTATTACATTATCTAGATAAAATTAGCATTGATCTTCAAAAGGTTGTAGTTGTAACATCCATTATAAACAACATTATTATTGCAAACAGTAGGAGTTTCAAAGTCTCATTTGTATGGATGCCTTCTCATATAGGTGTTGTCCAGCATGATGACACAAACAAGGCAGCTAAAACTGAATGTGATAAGCCTGAAATTGAGTGGGATATGGGCATTCCAATCTCTTCTGTCAAAGCCGCAATATTTTAGGTAATTAGGGAAGACAGAAGAGCAGTCACTGACACACAAAAGCCAGAAACCAAGAGTATAAAGAGCTATGACATGTTTACGTACCTCTGTAACCTTTTCCACTACCGCCCACAAGATGATATATGGGGTGCATAATTAACAAACTAAACTAAGTAAACATGTTTAGAATCTAGAATTATATGAACGGACAGCACAAAACTTCCACTAGTGTCACAATGACAGTGTGACATTGTAATTGCCAGAATTAGTCTAGGATATCGATATGTATCGCAGGTGGCTGCAGGTAATGAATAGCCCCCAATGGTGAATACTCCAATTATAAACTATGTGAACAAGAGCTGGGACATACTCACCAACACTATATCTGTGATTGCCCTGTTATAAGTGACTTCAGACCAAATGGTATAAGGTACTTTGAACTCTGTAATTACTTCATACACTTAGGAATATTGGAAGATATTCTTATGCTGTACCCGGATTTTGCTAACGGAGGCTAATAGATCAGCCTTATATTTAATGTTCTCACCTGATTGTTAGTCACAGTTGATTTTTTGTTATTGAGGCTGGTATTTTATCCCCCGATTCCATGTATAACTAACCATCCTGTGAGACGGGAATATTTGATGAACTTATAGCTAGTTTTTGATATACACTGTATAATCTTTCATATAGAATAGGGTAGCAGCACATTGCTGTTGTGACGGTAACGCGTTGGTGTTCGGCCGTTCAAAGCTAGGGGTATGGCCTCGTCACATAGAATAAAAAATAGAAAATCTGGAACTTCGTCTGTGGTAAGGTAAGGAGAAGACACACAAAACACAAGTAAATTTTAACAATGGAATTTTAATTACGTTAGATAAACAAAACATGAATAAAATGGACATACAAATTCGTATAATAAAATCAATCAATCAAAATAATAAGAATAATTAAATGAAACAATGAAAAGTTACGTTAAGACAAGTGAGCAATAACAAGCTGTGCAATATACAATAAAATGAGAGGTGCAGGAATATTGGCTTTAAGCTATCACCTCTCTTAGTACACATAAGCCAAAGCTCAGTCTACCAGGGAGAAGTGTTAACTGTATGAAAGCACTGAATATTCTGAGGACTGAGGTCGTGGCGGCCCCAGACATCAAGTAGTATAGTGGGTGGAGTGCAGTTGCAGCCAGACCGGCGGTCAATCAGCGAGGAGCCGGCAACAAGACAGGTAGTTTGGTGGTTTGAGGTGAGGCAGGTGTTCCTGGCTGCATACGTTTTGCTCTCTGGCAAACCTTGGAGATGTTGTTGTCGTTGTTGGACATTTCTTCCATAGTAGTTTTATATAGATGTATCAACGTATTTGTGGAGGGAAGAGCAGGCTCAATCTCTTGAAGGAGATTATCGTCACACTGTGTATACCTAAGCTTGTTAATAATAACAAAAAAAAGTTAGTTACTATCGATAGGGAGAGCGATGGTTCAAAAACCTTCTTTAAAATATGAATATCTTTCCTATCTCAATAAGATCTAATCTCTGTGATTAAAACGCAAAAATAACTTTGTCACTGCCTTTTTGATAACGTATACAATCATAAGATTTATTTGTGAATCTCTATTAAACAGTAAATCAGAGAGCGTGTAAGGTTCCGTGTTCCATGTGCGAAGAAACGGAGATTTTACATAAATACAGTACATGATAGTTTAAGTAGCGAACGCATACCAACAAATAACGATTAGTATCTATAACAAAAATATTGTTCTATGGAGTTGATTTAACTTCCAGCCATGTATTTTTAAATAATCATTAACGTTTTCTGGCTAGTTATGTTAGATTTGATTAAAAATACGCATTCTACTTGTTAATATCGTTAGATTTGATTACAAATACGCATTCTACTTGTTAACAACATAAATTAAATTTGCGATAATTTGAGCAGAGAAGTTCGACGACTGGATCACTGTGTACAGAAAGTTGATATGCCAGCAAACACTTTCCAGAGAGCAATATATCTTGGATAAGTCGCTCCACGACATTGTTGCATGGACCATCGACTTCCTTTGATATTACATATTTACATCTTATTTTGTTATGAAATGATATTTTTTCAGAGTAAAATTATGTTTTCTCATGTTCTGCATCCAGCATCCACATTATAGTGAGTAAATATACCATATTACTTCATTGTTTACGTAATGCTAAGAGGGTTTGAGTAGCTTTGGGTCTTTAGTCAACAGAATCTCCAATAGATGGGGAGAGAGTCGCCCCATCTCTCTCGCCCGGGCGGGAGTCGAAACTTAAATTAAAATTGCTATATCATTGGTCTCCAACATGATATATTTCCTTTGGTGCACTCACAATAACGATTATATCTCAGTCTTTCTGGAGGCATGTAATATTTTAGGCTTTATTAGCGTATCTTTGTTAATTACACAACATATTGGCAAGTGCGTAGGCGTCTGCACTCCATGACCGAAAAGCTACTGAACGAAACTATAAAAACATATATATCTTCACTTGAGCTTTAAATATGTCTAATGTAATGTTTTTAAAATAAAGCTTATATTTCTATCTTTCTTAAAACATATAAAACATTTGTGTTTATTAACGAATTTACGTAAAATAAACATTGTTCTGAGAGAGTTGCTCTGTCGCTCAGTCTAAGCGGGGGTCGGAGCTCGGCGATTAATAAAATACATGAATCTTCATTAGAACTTTAATTATGTCTATGATAAAGTGTTTAAAATGAGCCTTATATTCCTATCTTTCTTGAGGCATATAAAAAATTTACGAATATTTACAAATTTATGTAAAATAAGCATTGTTCTGAGAGAGAGTTGCTCCGTCGATCGGTCTGCCCGGAGTTGGAGCTCGGCTATTATAAAAGTACACGTATCTTCGCTTTAAATTTAAATATGCCCATGGTAAGGTATTTAGAACGAAGCTTATATATCTGTCTTTCTTGTGACATATAAAACTCTCACGTTTATTAAGTTATCTGCCTGAAATAGGCATGGTTCTGAGATGAATGCTGCGGTTTTCGAGCTCGACGAGCGATGAAAACTGCCACTTTTATACAACTACAAATATCTTCGGTTTTACTTAAAATATTTGTCTGGTAGAGGTTTTACATATAGATCGCGTTTCTGTCTTTCTTCTGACTAATAAATAATTTTGGTTTAATCAGTTATCAACATGTTTTCAACAATATTTTTTCAGCGTTCGTCTTTTCCAACTTGGGCAACCCTTTTGGAAGCACGATACTTGGGTTAACCCATCCTATAGTTGGGTCTGTTTCCAACTGGGGTTCGATTTTTTTTTTTTTGAGATATATACAAGAGTTGTTACATTCTTGTACAGCCACTAGTACGCGTAGCGTTTCGGGCAAGTCCTTAATCCTATGGTCCCTGGAATACGATCCCCTGCCGCGAAGAATCGTTTTTTCATCCAAGTACACATTTTACTGTTGCGTTAAACAGAGGCTACAGTTAAGGAATTGCGCCAGGTAAATCCTCCCCGGCCAGGATACGAACCCATGACATAGCGCTCGCGGAACGCCAGGCGAGTGTCTTACCACTACACCACGGAGACTGCATCTGTTCCCTGTTCCAAAACGGTATGTACCCCTCGCCAACATGTTCCTGTATTTTCGAGGATGCAGAAAATGGCATTTTGCTCCTAATTTTCCATATTTACCTTGATGGTTACCTTGAGGTGCTTCCGGGGCTTAGCGTCCCCGCGGCCCGGTCGTCGACCAGGCCTCTTGGTTGTTGGACTGATCAACCAGGCTGTTGGACGCGGCTTCTCGCAGCCTGACGTATGAGTCACAGCCTGGTTGATCAGGTATCCTTTAGAGGTGCTTATCCAGTTCTCTCTTGAACACTGAGGGGTCGGCCATTTATGCCCCTTACGTATTTGCATATTCCTTTAGCGTAGAATTTGCAAATGTATTCCGGTTTTGCGTTTTTCAAGGTATTTATATCTGTGTCTGTCTTGTCTACCTCTTTATTGGAGCCATCTCCGTCTTTCGTCCCAATTCCTTCATTTATGCGCTCTGTCTCACTGTTGCTCTCATCGTTTATATTACCTGACTCTGCAATATTGCTTTTATTTTGTACCACAATACCCTCTTCCTCCACACTACTGCTGCAGTTCTCTAAACTATCTGTTCCTGAGTTTTGGTCGTTATCCAATGTTGTCTTTTCCCAGTCCACATATATCACTGGTAGCTTGTCTGTAAATGATAATCTCTGTGACTCGGGAATGTTTTTCATCAGATTAGTTATGTTCTCTAACATTAATCTGTCATCTTTGCAAACCCAGTAAATTCCTTGCCTTTTTATGCATCCTGGAGATACTTCTGTGCAGCCGAGGTGAAATATTATGTTACAGATGCAACACGTTATGCCTACATTACGTTTTCCCAGTACTCCCGAACACTCGCCACACCTCTCCATTGTCTGATGTATTGTACTGTATTTGAGAGTCACTGTATGGATCACTTGTTGATGTCAGTCCTTTTAACTCTTTATAAAATTATATGTATATATTTATATGTTTAATATTTATAATATTATATGTATACTGTATATTTGTAATATTATGTATGTTATTTTGTTCAAACTTTATGGCAGGTACTTAGCGTAGGGTAGCGGTCCGCGGTCGGTACAGGTGACCTCTTGTTGTCCCAAGTTGATGTCACCAGTTTCCAGTTACCCGATTTATAACCAATGATGCCGCCTCTTGCCACTATTCTATATTTCTAGTATTCTATATTTATAATATTCTATGCACGATTTTCCTTCACTTCCAACTTATATGTTGTTGTGATACCCGTTCCACATCACTGTTCCATGAATCACCAAACACTATTTTTTTTTCCTAATACACACATGTACACAAAGCCTCGTTCACTGGCTCACACGTGGTCTCCCGTTTATTCTCTATTTAACACAAAGTTTCTTTCCTGGATGACTGTGGGATATCAGCTGAATAACCAGAACATAATTTGTAGTCTCACATACAACCAAAGTGTACTTAAGCTCTGCCTTTCCTTTCCAAAGGTGTTTATTTTTTATTTATTTTTTTTGTTTGTCATCTTTGCCTGTTTTATACTCTTAATTATTTGTTCTTAGTTAATCCCCTTGTCACTAAACCTAGGGCTTTTTATTACCCTGTTAATTAACCATTACTAAGCTAATTATCTTCAAGATCATTTTTTTTTATGATTATTATTTTTCTTATTATTTTTTATTTTACATTTATATTGTCAGTCTCTACTGATTTTTTGTTTTTTATTTTATGTAACTTCTGTGTCCTCCCTGGCTATCTATTGGATCTTTATTTTACTTCTAAATTGTTACTATTTTATTGTATTTGCTTTTATTCTTGTGTTTTGCTTTATCGTGTATCTTGTATCGTGATCCCTCTGCATCCCTATGCACACTGATATTGATCCTGATCAAAATCTTCTGTCTCATATCTACACCAACCAGCACATTGATCATCATTATTGCAAGTATTTCACAGCACACCAGGCTAAAAACAAACTTCAAAATAGCACCTGTCTATCAGTTTATAACCAAAATGTTAGATCACTTGGTAAACATTTTGACGATTTAAATGCATTACTCACAGCAATAGGTACGAACCTATTGTGGGAACCGACCTGTGAGATTTATATTTATTTAATTTATATGAATTTATATTTACGTTAATTTATATACTTCGATAGCAATTTGTATAATAATAAGTGGACTGTATTTCTGCAATAATCTCAATCTCACAAATCGATCCTCTACACATTAGGGGGGGTTTATATTTATATATATGCAGCCAATCAAACTACAGTATTAACTACATACATTGAAAAGGTTCCTTATCTTATAGTACAGCAGGTTAGTCCACCAGGTATAACTAGGGTGTAGACACCAAATTATCCTCTTTGAGGTAGCTTCCATCACCCAGTAACTGGTGCACAAAATCTTGCTTCCTCGTCTTGACCTGTCAAAAGGGCGCTAACTGTGAAGCCAGATACCTATATATGACAAGCTATGTCAGAGAAAATACTGTACATGGAACAATAAAGACCTGGCTTAATTACCTTTAGTTTGAGGCTATGTCGTGCTCTAACCGGCTCACCCTATATAATGACATTAATGGCCATAAATGAAAGATACATGGGTTTCGGAAAGAACACTTAACTTGAATTTGTTGACAGCATGTGATAATGGTACACCTTTGGTTTCCATAACACTTCGTCCAAGTAAAATTAACAGGAGCCGAATTTGCTCCCGTGTGAGCCTCTGGTCTAGTATAAACAACAATGGCTGCCCCTTCCTCCTCACTGACGCCTGGCTTACATTGTCCAGATTTCAGAAAGTGATAGAAGGGTCACATTTACTCTACTTCAATATTGATAATTAAGTTAATTTATATAAGATGTTTTATGATGGTAAAGTCCAAAGACTAATGTATTTAAGAATAATTCCCACCATAATAGGTGGTGAATTATAATAGTATGTGGTGATGATATCCCGTTTTCTTTAGACGGTAATTCCACTACAAGTTACGTTTTCTATGGTTAACTTGTTTATACAACACAGCTATTATCTGTATGATTATTAAATGGTGTCGGATTTTCCGACACCTATCGTTCATTATTTTAACAGAAACTTGGCTAAATAAAGACTATACCCAACTCTACAACTTAGCTGGTTATAAAGCCATTCATAACTGTAGGCCTAATAAAAAAGGTGGTGGCACAGCTATATATAACCGAGATACATTTATCTGCAACAGTGTTATTAGTGACAGAGATGACTACTGTGAATATACTTTTGCTCAGTTTATAATTAAATCCCTTAAATCCTCTTTGACTATTGGAGCCATCTATAGATTTCCCAATACTAACATAGCTTCTTTCTCAGACAACCTAAGGAATCTTATTATAAACAACAATCTCAACAAAAACCACATCATTCTGGGAGGAGACTTTAATATTGACCTGGGTCAACAAAACTGCTCTCAAGTTGACTATTTCCTTAACAGCATGAACTCCTGTATGCTAATCCCCACTATCACCAAACCTACCCTAGTCACTCAAACATCAGCCACTACCTTGGACCACATATGGACAAACATAACAGCTCCCCTTGTATCTGGTATAATCTACGACAGAACAACTGACCACTATCCTACCTTTCTCATAGCGAACATGGACATAACACCACCAAAAAGCAAGAAACTTTCATTTAGGCTACACTGTGAATCAGCTTTAGACAATCTTACAGAGGCACTTTACAATATTAACTGGGATTCAGAATTCAATAATACCCATGATATAAATTCATTAGCTAACCTCTTCCTCTCTAAAACTCAAAGCCTCTACAACCTTCATTGTCCCCTTCTTACCAAGCAAGTAACTGACAAAAGATTAAACAATCCATGGCTCACAAGTGGCATTCTCAACTCAATCAACAAGAAACATGAACATGAAAAGAAAGTTAGGATTGGCCTAGTTTCAAAGGAAGTAGCTAAAAGGTACTCATCAATGCTTACCAGTATCATAAGAAAGGCAAAACTTGCATATTATGTGAATAGATTCAATGAAGCAAAAGGCAACATGAAAAGCACTTGGAAAACTATCTCTAGTATCCTAGGAACTAAACAACACTCACATAACCAAATAAAACTCTACAAGGATGGGGATATACCGTCAACTGATTTAGAAATGGCAAATGAATTTAATAGTTTCTTTTCATCGGTTGGTGCTAATCTTGCCAGTAAAATCCCACAGACTCAGACACATATTAACACATATCTCTCAGGCAGCTATCCAAACTCTCTTCTCCTTTCACCAATCAGCCCGGCAGATGTTGTGTCCATCATACATTCTCTAAAAACCAAGGCAGGGAACACCAGTGAAATTCCGTCCATTGTGTACAAGAGAGCCTCCCATGCCCTTGCCCCACCCATAGCACTACTGTTCAACAAATCTATAGAGTATCACACCTTCCCTGATATCCTCAAAAAAGCAAGAGTAACGCCAGTCCATAAAGGAGGCAATCCGGCGGACATAAACAATTATAGACCAATATCAAATCTACCCATTCTATCAAAAATATTTGAAAAAATTATTTACAAACAGCTCTATTCCCCAGCAAACATTTTCATGTTTTTAAAACATCCTAAAAACGACATTTCATTGTTTTCAGCACGTTTATAATTACGTTTAGAAAAGGTTTTTTGAGAACTTTTATATACAACCTTAGAACGTAAATAATTAACATTTCAAAAAACTTTTTTATAATCTTTTAATTACCTACATTAAAACGTTTAGGGTAAATTAGGGTATAATAATTTTTTAATTCATATCTGAAATAGAAAGGGAGAGAAAGAAAGACATATCTGAGAAAGAAATGGACATCCTATATATGTATGTGTAAATTACAAATAAATAGGGTACAAAAAGAGAATTAAAATATTATATTTATTTAATTAAGAATGAGTAATACAACAAAATATATGTAATAGCTCGAAATATATAGACTATATCTATAACAGAATATAAAAGTAAAAATTTAAAAATCTATATATGCAATATGTGAACACAATAGATTTTGTGATCAAGCAGCCTGTGATTCATGTCATGCTGAGATCAGTCTGACGTTACAAGAAGATATTGTTACTTAAAACTAAAACAAGTAAAATTTTCCGAGTATACATATAACACTATAGTTTTTCTATGACTAATAATAAAAATCTATTAATCAAAAGTTTAGGACTAATTAACTAAAAATAAAAATCTACAAGTGAATGTAAACACAGTCAAGTATAATATTCATGTAGAAAGAGAAAGAAAAAGAGAGAGAGAAGGAAAGAAAGAGAAAGAAAGAAAGGGAGAAAGAGAGAGAGAAAGAAAAGAAAAAACAGTCATGTATAATATTCATATTAGCACCATGCAATATAACTTAGATTAAGTAAAAATCTCAGACATTTTTAAATCAAATGAAATATGAGAGCCAGAGAAATAGAGAGCCAGAGAGAGAGAGAGAGCGTGAGCCAGAGAGAGAGAGCCAGAGCCAGAGAGAGAGAGAGAGCGAGAGCCAGAGAGAGCGAGAGCCAGAGAGAGCGAGAGAGCCAGAGAGAGCGAGAGAGCGAGAGCCAGAGAGAGAGAGAGAGAGAGAGAGCGAGAGAGCCAGAGAGAGCGAGAGAGCCAGAGAGAGAGAGAGAGAGAGAGAGAGAGAGAGAGAGAGAGAGAGAGAGAGAGAGAGAGAGAGCAAGAGAGCAAGAGAGCAAGAGAGCCAGAGAGAGAGAGAGAGCCAGAGAGAGAGAGAGCCAGAGAGAGAGAGCCAGAGAGAGAGCCAGAGAGAGAGAGAGAGAGAGAGAGAGAGAGAGAGAGAGAGAGAGAGAGAGAGAGAGAGAGAGAGAGAGAGAGAAAGAGAGAGACAGACAGACAGAAAGACACACACACAACAAAAGAGGAGACAGAACAAAATTAAGGCAAGGAGAGAGAAGACAGAACAGAAACAACAGAGAGAGGAGAGAAATGAGAAATCATTGAAGAGAAGGGGAAGAGAAACACAAGATAAGAAAAATATACAAGATAAAAATGACATAAATGAATACCACAAATATAAAAAGTAAAGGAAGAGAGAAGCTAGAAGAGACAGGAAACGAGAGGTGTTAGAAGAGAGGAGGAAAGGAGAGATTAAAAGACAAGGAAAACAGGAGAGAAACGTAAAAGAAATAAAAAAAAGGGACATTTGTGAGGAGAGAAAATAAAGAGACCAGAGAAGACCATATATCAAGAGTGTGAGGATAAAGACTTATATATTTTCTTAGTAGACATCCTCTGGCTCTTGTTGCCCCTCTTGTATACGAATTGTACTTGCAAGTTTTCCCTGAAAATATATTAACAAAATTAATATTTAATTATTTATTTATATAAATTACACACACACAAACTTTATATATATATATATATATATATATATATATATATATATATATATATATATATATATATATATATATATATATATATATATATATATATATATATATATATATATATATATATATAATTTCGTAAACCTCACCCTGTAAACATTCATGTTTCTACAAGTTAAACAAGCTACGAGGATGAGGGAAGGGGATGTTCCCTCCATGCTGGATATTATATTTACCAGGAAAGAGAAAGATATATTTATCATTCAGTACCTCCCTCCTTTGGTACCTCCCTTTTCCTCCTTTCAGTACCTCCCTCCTTTTACCCAAGTGACATGGTCACTTGGGTAAAAGTGACCATGTCTTTTTGGGAATAAAGTATGCAATGCATTATAATCTGGAAGAAAATGAGCTTGAAGCAGTTGAAAAACCTGACTTGTGGAGAGGTCATTATGGGGAACTCAGATATTTCCTTAAGGAATTTGACAAACACTTGCTGTTAGGACATGAAGTAAATGAGATGTATGTCAAGTTTTGTGAAATATATGATAATGGCACAACAAAATTTATACTAAAGCAGAGATGCAGAACTAGGAAAAGGGGAAAAATTGCCCAAACATACAAGCAATACAAAGATGCGAGAAACAACAATAGCAGTAAGGAGAGGGGCAGAAAGACTATGACTTTCGGTCATATTCAACAACACAAATATACATACACACACACACATTATTGGAAAAAAAATGGAATTGGAATATTGGAAAAAATAATTAAAACTAAATGGGTAGAACACCTGGAGAGAAATGATATAATTTCAGACAGACAGTATGGTTTTCGTTTTGGAAGATCCTGTGTATCGAATTTACTCAGTTTCTATGATCGAGCAACAGATATATTACAGGAAAGAGATGGCTGGGTTGACTGCATCTATCTGGACCTAAAAAAGGCATTCGACAGAGTTCCACGTAGAGAGGTTGTTCTGGAAACTGGAAAATATTGGAGGGGTGACAGGTAAGCTTCTAACATGGATGAAAAATTTTCTGACTGATAGAAAAATGAGGGCAGTAATCAGAGGCAATGTATCGGACTGGAGAAATGTCACAAGTGGAGTACCACAGGGTTCAGTTCTTGCACCAGTGATGTTTATTGTCTACATAAATGATCTACCAGTTGGTATACAGAATTATATGAACATGTTTGCTGATGATGCTAAGATAATAGGAAGGATAAAAAACTTAGATGATTGTCATGCCCTTCAAGAAAACCTGGATAAAATAAGTATATGGAGCACCACTTGGCAAATGGAATTTAATGTTAATAAATGCCATGTTATGGAATGTGGAACAGGAGAACATAGACCCCACACAACCTATACATTATGTGAGAAATCTTTAAAGAATTCTGATAAAGAAAGAGATCTAGGGGTGGTTCTAGATAGAAAACTATCACCTGAGGACCACATAAAGAATATTGTGCGAGGAGCCTATGCTACGCTTTCTAACTTTAGAATTGCGTTTAAATACATGGATGGTGATATACTAAAGAAATTGTTCATGACTTTTGTTACGCCAAAGCTAGAATATGCAGCTGTTGTGTGGTGCCCAACAACAGAAGTTGGCCCATATCTTAAGAAGCACATCAACAAACTGGAAAAGGTGCAAAGACATGCTACTAAGTGGCTCCCAGAACTGAAGGGCAAGAGCTACGAGGAGACGTTAGAGGCATAAATATGCCAAAACTAAAAGACAGAAGAAAGAGGTGATATGATCACTACATACAAAATAGTAACAGGAATTGATAAAATCGACAGGGAAGATTTCCTGAGACCTGGAACTTCAAGAACAGGAGGTCATAGATTGAAACTAGCTTAACACAGATGCTGAAGAAATATAAGAAAATTCACTTTCGCAAATAGTGGTAGACGGTTGGAACAAGTTAGGTGAGAAGGTGGTGGAGGCCAAGACTGTCAGTAGTTTCAAAGCGTTATATGACAAAGAGTGCTGGGAAGACGGTCTCATCCTGTAACTACACTTAGGTAATTACACACACACACTATATATATATATATATATATATATATATATATATATATATATATATATATATATATATATATATATATATATATATACATATATATATATATATATATATATATATATATATATATATATATATATATATATATATATATATATATATATATATATATATATATATATATATATATATATATATGTCGTACCTAGTAGCCAGAACGCACTTCTCAGCCTACTATTCAAGGCCCGATTTGCCTAATAAGCCAAGTTTTCCTTAATTAATATATTTTCTCTAATTTTTTTCTTATGAAATGATAAAGCTACCCATTTCATTATGTATGAGGTCATTTTTTTTTATTGGAGTTAAAATTAACGTAGATATATGACCGAACCTAACCAACCCTACCTAACCTAACCTAACCTATCTTTATAGGTTAGGTTAGGTTAGGTGGCCGAAAAAGTTAGGTTAGGTTAGGTTAGGTAGGTTAGGTAGTCGAAAAACAATTAATTCATGAAAACTTGGCCTATTAGGCAAATCGGGCTTTGAATAGTAGGCAGAGAAGTGCGTTCTGGCTACTAGGTACGACATATATATATATATATGTCGTACCTAGTAGCCAGAACGCACTTTTCAGCCTACTATGCAAGGCCCGATTTGCCTAATAAGCCAAGTTTTCATGAATTAATATATTTTCTCTATTTTTTTTCTTATGAAATGATAAAGCTATCCATTTCATTATGTATGAGGTCAATTCTTTTTTATTGGATTTAAAATTAATATAGATATATGACCGAACCTAACCTATCTTTATAGGTTAGGTTAGGTAGCTGAAAATGTTAGGTTAGGTAGTCGAAAAAACATTAATTCATGAAAACTTGGCTTATTAGGCAAATCGGGCCTTGCATAGTAGGCTGAGATGTGCGTTCTGGCTACTAGGTACGACACATTATATATATATTTATATATATATATATATATATATATATATATATTATTTATATATATATATATCGGACAATTCGTAAAAAAATTTTTTTAATTATTTTACCTTGTACCTAGATCCACCAGGCCTGTTTGGTGCATGTTTCAGTACTTCAGAAATCTGGAAGGTCACATCCTCCTCCTCAACTTGTGGATGTGCGTTGATAGATGATTCTGTAAAATTAAGTTATTTATATAATAATAAATTCAGTATAACAATAATATTCTGTAAAATTAAAAGTAATTTATACATCAATCAGATAAAACTCTCCAGAGATGGTGATACACAACATATAAAGGACAAGTTTCAGAACAAAATATGCATTTAGGAATAAGGTTTTGTACATGTAGGTAGCACATGAGAAAATAAGTGGAAGGTGATCAAGTTTATATTAACATGTTAATGGCTTTGTTAAGGCTTTGCAAGAATGAAAAAATATTAATAATATAATATCACCTACCAATTAATTGTACATCATTTATAAGTCAATTATTTGCATTATTATTATTCAATACTAATGATATAAAAATGCATTTTGTAGTCTACTATTTATGCAAGTATTAAGCACAGGATCATGAAATAAACTGCAAAATACTGTAATGGATAAACCACTTAAGTTTACATTTTCCTATAGCTAAGTCAGTCAGTTCTATTAGCAGTAGAGAACAATTATGCCCAACCTCTATTAAATGAAACAATCTTAAGAGCAAGTGATAGAAATATAATCATTTATGCTTGGGAAAATATTATGGAATGGTTCCAAATATGAAAAATATTAAGTTTTTTGGTTAAAATTTTTTAACTTAAAATTTAAATTTTTAAGTGAATTTTAAACTTTACAAAAATTATTTAATTTTTTGGTTACTTACTTAAAATAACATTATATAGTTCTTGTTTTTGTAGAAATGCCAATTTCTTCTTTTGCCCTTCCAGACTGTACAGTGACCACAGGCCGTTTGTTCATATCTTCATTATTCTTCGAACCGTGGTTGCACAATCAGACCCACGTACACTGGTTAAAAGCATCACCTAAAAGCAACAACAAAAATGTAGTACACTGACGAATTTTGAATATATATATATATATATATATATATATATATATATATATATATATATATATATATATATATATATATATATATATATATATATATATATATATATATGAATGAAAACTCACACCCCAGAAGTGACTCGAACCCATACTCCCAGAAGCAACGCAACTGGTAACTACAGGGCGCCTTAATCCGCTTGACCATCACGGCCGTCAAAAGGAAGTGATAGCCGAGGCTATTTGAGCCACTTCCCCGACGGCAACTCGGATGGTAATCTTGGGCATAGCATTTCACCAAATCACCTCATTCTTTGGGGCACACGTGAGGAACACAAATGCGAACAAGCCTGAATGGTCCCCAGGACTATATGCGAATGAAAACTCACACCCCAGAAGTGACTCGAACCCATACTCCCAGAAGCAACGCAACTGGTAACTACAGGGCGCCTTAATCCGCTTGACCATCACGGCCGTCAAAAGGAAGTGATAGCCGAGGCTATTTGAGCCACTTCCCCGACGGCAACTCGGATGGTAATCTTGGGCATAGCATTTCACCAAATCACCTCATTCTTTGGGGCACACGTGAGGAACACAAATGCGAACAAGCCTGAATGGTCCCCAGGACTATATGCGAATGAAAACTCACACCCCAGAAGTGACTCGAACCCATACTCCCAGAAGCAACGCAACTGGTAACTACAGGGCGCCTTAATCCGCTTGACCATCACGGCCGTCAAAAGGAAGTGATAGCCGAGGCTATTTGAGCCACTTCCCCGACGGCAACTCGGATGGTAATCTTGGGCATAGCATTTCACCAAATCACCTCATTCTTTGGGGCACACGTGAGGAACACAAATGCGAACAAGCCTGAATGGTCCCCAGGACTATATGCGAATGAAAACTCACACCCCAGAAGTGACTCGAACCCATACTCCCAGAAGCAACGCAACTGGTAACTACAGGGCGCCTTAATCCGCTTGACCATCACGGCCGTCAAAAGGAAGTGATAGCCGAGGCTATTTGAGCCACTTCCCCGACGGCAACTCGGATGGTAATCTTGGGCATAGCATTTCACCAAATCACCTCATTCTTTGGGGCACACGTGAGGAACACAAATGCGAACAAGCCTGAATGGTCCCCAGGACTATATGCGAATGAAAACTCACACCCCAGAAGTGACTCGAACCCATACTCCCAGAAGCAACGCAACTGGTAACTACAGGGCGCCTTAATCCGCTTGACCATCACGGCCGTCAAAAGGAAGTGATAGCCGAGGCTATTTGAGCCACTTCCCCGACGGCAACTCGGATGGTAATCTTGGGCATAGCATTTCACCAAATCACCTCATTCTTTGGGGCACACGTGAGGAACACAAATGCGAACAAGCCTGAATGGTCCCCAGGACTATATGCGAATGAAAACTCACACCCCAGAAGTGACTCGAACCCATACTCCCAGAAGCAACGCAACTGGTAACTACAGGGCGCCTTAATCCGCTTGACCATCACGGCCGTCAAAAGGAAGTGATAGCCGAGGCTATTTGAGCCACTTCCCCGACGGCAACTCGGATGCTAATCTTGGGCATAGCATTTCACCAAATCACCTCATTCTTTGGGGCACACGTGAGGAACACAAATGCGAACAAGCCTGAATGGTCCCCAGGACTATATGCGAATGAAAACTCACACCCCAGAAGTGACTCGAACCCATACTCCCAGAAGCAACGCAACTGGTAACTACAGGGCGCCTTAATCCGCTTGACCATCACGGCCGTCAAAAGGAAGTGATAGCCGAGGCTATTTGAGCCACTTCCCCGACGGCAACTCGGATGGTAATCTTGGGCATAGCATTTCACCAAATCACCTCATTCTTTGGGGCACACGTGAGGAACACAAATGCGAACAAGCCTGAATGGTCCCCAGGACTATATGCGAATGAAAACTCACACCCCAGAAGTGACTCGAACCCATACTCCCAGAAGCAATGCAACTGGTAACTACAGGGCGCCTTAATCCGCTTGACCATCACGGCCGTCAAAAGGAAGTGATAGCCGAGGCTATTTGAGCCACTTCCCCGACGGCAACTCGGATGCTAATCTTGGGCATAGCATTTCACCAAATCACCTCATTCTTTGGGGCACACGTGAGGAACACAAATGCGAACAAGCCTGAATGGTCCCCAGGACTATATGCGAATGAAAACTCACACCCCAGAAGTGACTCGAACCCATACTCCCAGAAGCAACGCAACTGGTAACTACAGGGCGCCTTAATCCGCTTGACCATCACGGCCGTCAAAAGGAAGTGATAGCCGAGGCTATTTGAGCCACTTCCCCGACGGCAACTCGGATGGTAATCTTGGGCATAGCATTTCACCAAATCACCTCATTCTTTGGGGCACACGTGAGGAACACAAATGCGAACAAGCCTGAATGGTCCCCAGGACTATATGCGAATGAAAACTCACACCCCAGAAGTGACTCGAACCCATACTCCCAGAAGCAACGCAACTGGTAACTACAGGGCGCCTTAATCCGCTTGACCATCACGGCCGTCAAAAGGAAGTGATAGCCGAGGCTATTTGAGCCACTTCCCCGACGGCAACTCGGATGGTAATCTTGGGCATAGCATTTCACCAAATCACCTCATTCTTTGGGGCACACGTGAGGAACACAAATGCGAACAAGCCTGAATGGTCCCCAGGACTATATGCGAATGAAAACTCACACCCCAGAAGTGACTCGAACCCATACTCCCAGAAGCAACGCAACTGGTAACTACAGGGCGCCTTAATCCGCTTGACCATCACGGCCGTCAAAAGGAAGTGATAGCCGAGGCTATTTGAGCCACTTCCCCGACGGCAACTCGGATGGTAATCTTGGGCATAGCATTTCACCAAATCACCTCATTCTTTGGGGCACACGTGAGGAACACAAATGCGAACAAGCCTGAATGGTCCCCAGGACTATATGCGAATGAAAACTCACACCCCAGAAGTGACTCGAACCCATACTCCCAGAAGCAACGCAACTGGTAACTACAGGGCGCCTTAATCCGCTTGACCATCACGGCCGTCAAAAGGAAGTGATAGCCGAGGCTATTTGAGCCACTTCCCCGACGGCAACTCGGATGGTAATCTTGGGCATAGCATTTCACCAAATCACCTCATTCTTTGGGGCACACGTGAGGAACACAAATGCGAACAAGCCTGAATGGTCCCCAGGACTATATGCGAATGAAAACTCACACCCCAGAAGTGACTCGAACCCATACTCCCAGAAGCAACGCAACTGGTAACTACAGGGCGCCTTAATCCGCTTGACCAAATGCTATGCCCAAGATTACCATCCGAGTTGCCGTCGGGGAAGTGGCTCAAATAGCCTCGGCTATCACTTCCTTTTGACGGCCGTGATGGTCAAGCGGATTAAGGCGCCCTGTAGTTACCAGTTGCGTTGCTTCTGGGAGTATGGGTTCGAGTCACTTCTG